>NC_089841.1:138706509-138709009 GCF_035609145.1 Eleutherodactylus coqui
TTGCCCTGTCTGTCTCTTTCCTGCTCTTTCTGTCTCTCTCTTTCTGTCCCTCTGTCTGTTTCTATCGCTCTCTTTTTCTGTGTCTCTGTCTGTCTCTATCACTTTCTGTCGCTCTCTATAGCTTTCTCTGTCACTCTCTCTTAGTCTCGTGAATATAAATGTCCCCAGCAGCACATAAAACAAACCACACCTGTGGTAGGATCTGTTAAGATGCAGCAGCCACACGGATCTGGACCTCATCCACAATACAGCATAGCAAATAAAGACCGTGGCAGCATAAGTGGGTGTAGAAACTTCCAAAGTTTCAGTCCCAAAATCAGCTTGACAAGGGTCCAATTGAGGACCGAAACATAGCCTGTATTCTGTGTTATGGGAGAATAAAGGAATCTTTGGAAGTTTCTACACCCACTGATACTGCCATGTTCTTTAATAGCTCTCTCTCTGTTGCTCTCTCTCTCTGTTTCTCTTTATCCATCTCTCTATTGCTCTCTCTGTCTCTCTCCGTGTCTGTCTCTCTCTCGCTCTCCGTGTCTGTCTCTCTCGCTCTCCGTGTCTCTCTCTCTCCCTCCGTGTCTCTCTCTCTCTCTCTCTGTCTCTCCCCCCCCCCCCGTGTCTGTCTCTCTCTCTCTCCCCCCCCCGTGTCTGTCTCTCTCTCCCCCCCCCCCCCCGCGTCTGTCTCTCTCTCCCCCCCCCCCGCGTCTGTCTCTCTCTCTCCCCCCCCCCCGCGTCTGTCTCTCCCCTCCCCCCGTGCGTCTGTCTCTCTCTCTCTGCGCCTGTCTCTCTCTCTCTCTGCGTCTCTCTCTCTCTCTCTCTGCGTCTCTCTCTCTCTCTCTCTGCGTCTCTCTCTCTCTCTCTGCGTCTCTCTCTCTCTCTCTCTCTGCGTCTCTCTCTCTCTCTCTCTCTCTGCGTCTCTCTCTCTCTTCTGCGTCTCTCTCTCTCTCTCTCTCTGCGTCTCTCTCTCTCTCTCTCTCTCTGCGTCTCTCTCTCTCTCTCTCTCTCTGCTCTCTGCGTCTCTCTCTCTCTCTGCGTCTCTCTCTCTCTCTCTCTCTCTCTGCGTCTCTCTCTCTCTCTGCGTCTCTCTCTCTCTCTGCGTCTCTCTCTCTCTCTCTCTGCTCTCTCTCTCTCTCTCTCTCTGGTCTCTCTCTCTCTCTGCGTCTCTCTCTCTCTCTCTCTCTGCGCTCTGCGTCTCTCTCTCTCTCTCTGCGTCTCTCTCTCTGCGTCTCTCAATCTCTGCGTCTCTCAATCTCTGCGTCTCTCAATCTCTGCGTCTCTCAATCTCTGCGTCTCTCAATCTCTGCGTCTCTCAATCTCTGCGTCTCTCAATCTCTGCGTCTGTCTCTCTCTGCGTCTCTCAATCTCTGCGTCTGTCTCTCTCTCAATCTCTGCGTCTGTCTCTCTCTCAATCTCTGCGTCTGTCTCTCTCTCAATCTCTGCGTCTGTCTCTCTCTCAATCTCTGCGTCTGTCTCTCTCTCAATCTCTGCGTCTGTCTCTCTCTCAATCTCTGCGTCTGTCTCTCTCTCAATCTCTGCGTCTGTCTCTCTCTCAATCTCTGCGTCTGTCTCTCTCTCAATCTCTGCGTCTGTCTCTCTCTCAATCTCTGCGTCTGTCTCTCTCCCCCCCCCCCCGCGTCTGTCTCTCTCTCCCCCCCCCCCCCGCGTCTGTCTCTCTCCCTCCCCCCGTGCGTCTGTCTCTCTCTCCCTCCCCCCGTGCGTCTCTCTCTCTCTCTCTGCGCCTGTCTCTCTCTCTCTCTGCGTCTCTCTCTCTCTCTCTCTGCGCCTGTCTCTCTCTCTCTCTGCGTCTCTCTCTCTCTTCTCTCTGCGTCTCTCTCTCTCTCTCTCTGCGTCTCTCTCTCTCTCTCTCTGCGTCTCTCTCTCTCTCTCTCTCTGCGTCTCTCTCTCTCTCTCTGCGTCTCTCTCTCTCTCTCTGCGTCTCTCTCTCTCTCTCTCTGCGTCTCTCTCTCTCTCTCTGCGTCTCTCTCTCTCTCTCTCTGCGCCTGTCTCTCTCTCTCTCTGCGTCTCTCTCTCTCTCTCTCTGCGTCTCTCTCTCTCTCTCTGCGTCTCTCTCTCTCTCTCTCTGCGTCTCTCTCTCTCTCTCTCTCTGCGTCTCTCTCTCTCTCTCTCTGCGTCTCTCTCTCTCTCTGCGTTCTCTCTCTCTCTCTCTCTGCGGTCTCTCTCTCTCTCTCTGCGTCTCTCTCTCTCTCTCTCTCTGCGTCTCTCTCTCTCTCTCTCTGCGTCTCTCTCTCTCTGCGTCTCTCTCTCTCTCTCTGCGTCTCTCTCTCTCTCTCTGCGTCTCTCTCTCTCTGCGTCTCTCTCTCTCTCTCTCTCTGCGTCTCTCTCTCTCTCTCTCTCTCTCTGCGTCTCTCTCTCTCTCTCTCTCTCTCTCTGCGTCTCTCTCTCTCTGCGTCTCTCAATCTCTGCGTCTCTCAATCTCTGCGTCTGTCTCTCTCTCAATCTCTGCGTCTGTCTCTCTCTCAATCTCTGCGTCTGTCTCTCTCTCAAT